>NC_030684.2:20754959-20795581 GCF_000004195.4 Xenopus tropicalis
TAATTAAAATTTAAGTGCCATCATTTGTCAGACATTCCCTTGGTTATTTTTCTAAGGAGAAATATTATGTAAAAGTCTACTGTTCAATGGAGACAAGCCATTCCCTTTCAGCCCTGCGGCCAATGAAAAGCACAGGGAATTATCCCTTTATTTCATAAACTCTACAGACAAGTAATAAAGGATCATTCGCCCGCTCTCTACCCCTTGATCACACCACCAGCCCCCATCAGCCCTCACACACTATAGTCGTATAATGCATAAAAAGTACCACCAGTAAATGAAAACCCATCCTAACCAGCCACTATCATCTCCCGCATACCCAAAATATACATTCAAATGAGGAGCTTTGGAATATTTGGTGTTAGTGAACCAATACATTGGGTTTAGTTTGTGATGTTTCTGCCCTACACCACTACAGGCTTTTGCGTGTTTGTGATACACACGTGTCCTTTATGCTCCTCGTTGGCAGCTCATTTTGTAGCATCATTGTCTGTAAATGCATTGGATCCCTAAACAACAGAAGCCGTTTTCTCTGAAGGGGGCGCAGTGCCAGGCACACTAATCGCACACATCATTTAAAGCCCAGGTGTGCCCATTTTGTCTATTACTGTAATTAAGGTTCAAACTGGAAGAATGCAGAGGAACAATAGGCGCCTTGCACTCTATTCCTTGTCTATGGAAAATGGAAAGTCAGGGGCTTCCTTCCCCCTGCTGTTTATTTTCTGCAAAGTAAATCATGTATAATAGAGGGCCTAATTTATTATTATATTGATATAGTGTTATTGTTCTCTGTAGCACATTACAGCAGTAAGGGGACACTAATACAAGCCCATAGGGTTTGCATATACAGAACAATGGGAAGGGAGCAAGATAGCAGCTCCCAGTAGGTATCAGAATAGCCCTCAATAGTAAGAAATCCAAGTCCGACTTGGGACTCCTCCAGTTACATGGGAGTAGGAGAAACAATAGGTTAGCTGAAAGCAGTTCTAATGTGTAGCGCTGGCTGAAAGCTCAGACTCGGGCACAATGCACTGAGATGGCGCCTACACACCAATATTACAGCTACAAATACATTTGTTGGTTCAAGAATAAAATGTTAAATGGCAGAGTGTATTTTTCCAGAGCATTAGCCATTGTAATAACTCTGTCAAAATATTCGGGCATCATAAATAAGCCCTAATTTTTGCCTAATTTCTAGTAAAAGATATAACAGAAGAGTTTAGAATTCAGATGTTTACATCCCTATTATAAATAACCTGTGATTGGCTGTATTTCTCGTCAATCTGCTGACAATCGTGCCCGGTTTTCAGACGTCTAAAAACCGGGCAGCCATGTAAAAACTGCGCCGTCTGGTTCAAAACTAGACAGGTGGCAACCCTATCCCAGATTTAAAGAGCCAGTAACATTAAAAAAGTGTTATTTTCCAATACAAGTTTTCATCCGTTAATCCAGCACCTGCAAAATAAACCTTAACATAAACATCATTAAAAAACCCAGACCCACTGCAGAAATACCAATTAGCACTTCCATTAACCCAAGACTTGCCAGTAAAATCACTGCCGAAATGGCAAACGAGCCGTTAACCCCAGTAAGAATAATGGATTCATGAAAACAAAAAAATAAAAGATAGTTATACTGGATTTGGCCCCTATTTCAAAATCACCATGTTCAACCAAGACTCCAACAAAGAATATTATAAGGCAAGCCAAGGGCCAAGATAAAGGCATAAGGCATAAAACAAGGCATCCACAATTTAATAAAATAAAAACTAATTTGCAGCACAATAAAACAGGTGGGAGGGAAGTACAAGACCAGAAATCACGATTCCCAGGCAATTACAACATCATAACAATCAATTATAAAAACAAACAGACCAATTACTGACTTTCTACTCAACTGTGGCTCATGATTGCACAGTAATCAGTTGGTGTATTTTTTACAATTCATGGATAATAAAGCAGAAGCAGGTAAGGAGTAAAACCGGGGGGTGAGGAGCCACTGACTGTGTGACCCTCTCCCTGACTTACTACTTGAAGAATCTGGAGGGAGCGGGAGGTGCCGACTAGATAGAGGAGCCGAATTTCCAAAAGCTCTGGTGGTGTTGCAGGGCAGTGAGGCAGCAGTTCTACGGCAGCTGGTGGTGTGCAGGCAGTGAGGCAGGCAGTTCTACGGCAGCTGGTGGTGTTGCAGGGCAGTGAGGCAGGCAGTTCTACGGCAGCTGGTGGTGTTGCAGTGGCAGTGAGCAGGCAGTTCTACGGCAGCTGGTGGTGTTGCAGGGCAGTGAGGCAGGCAGTTCTACGGCAGCTGGTGGTGTTGCAGGGCAGTGAGGCAGACAGTTCTACGGCAGCTTGGTGGTGTTGCAGGGCAGTGAGGAGGCAGTTCTACGGCAGCTGGTGGTGTTGCAGGCAGTGAGGCAGGCAGTTCTACGGCAGCTGGTGGTGTTGCAGGGCAGTGAGGCAGGCAGTTCTACGGCAGCTGGTGGTGTTGCAGGGCAGTGAGGCAGGCAGTTCTACGGCAGCTGGTGGTGTTGCAGGGCAGTGAGGCAGGCAGTTCCACGGCAGCTGGTGGTGTTCCTTCGCTGCACTAATAGGGCGGTGTGTTGAGCTGTAGGAGGAATTTGGTTTTTGACAAATAATTATAGTTGCGGTAAACAGTAAGAAATGTACTTTATTAGTAGGTGTTAATATAGGTGGGGTTAGTTCCCAGAATGTGATTTGTCGGTCAGCCTTTAAGGCTGATGCCAGACGAGGATTAGGGCGGATATTTTCGGCAAGCGAAAAAGCGATTGCTGAAAATACCGCCCTACGCCTCCTACATGTGCCTGCACCCGAATGAATGGAATACGCTCTGGTGGCAGGCACATGTAGCCGAAATACGCATAAAAACGCGAGACTTTCAAACTCTGATGTAGAGAATGCTATTTTGAGACAATTTACAACTGTCTGGCTGGTGTGCCAGGCACGGACTCCAGTTTATACAGAGAGAAATGGTGCCCAAAAAATGCCACTGGTGACATTATCACATTATCAGATACTGAAAAATAAACCAAATAAAGTGCATTAAATAACCAAGAGCAGTATTTAACCAGAACTGTAGCATAGTATCTGAATCCTGAAACAGTGAAGCGTGTAAATAAAAATTGATCAGCGAGCATTAAATACTGTGGGGATACTGACCCAAGGCAGAGCTTGTGCTGAGGTCCCTGTTATCGTAGCAACAAACCTCTATGTCTGTGTCATGTTAAACATATGCAGTCAGATCCAGTGAATCACATAGAAGCCACTTTACCCAGTGAGGAGCACGGACGTCACATTACATGGCATCATTTATGGCCCATTTGAGTGGCTGAGAGTCAGAGTATGGAGGAGTTGCCCCCAGGGTTTGACTGGGGAGTGCAGGGCCCACCGGGCTTCTGCCTCAGGGGCCCCTGCACCCCCCAATGGTCCCCGCCGCCTTCACCCCCCCCCTCCCGCAGAGGCCCCCAGCACCTGTCCAACCTCCTCCTCGAGCACCCTATATCAAACTTACCTGAAGCGCGTTGGGGGAGGGAGACCAGTGGATCAGCGGAGGACCTGCAGAGATTGGGTATAGGGCCGACGGGGCCCACCGGGTTTTTTCCCAGTACCCCAGTGGCCCAGTCGGACACTGGTTGCCTCTGCTGGCAAAATGTACAGCAACCAGTCTGTAAGGGCACAGCCTCCCCATTCAGCCACAAACTACAGAGTGAGCAGAACAGTGTCCCCATCAGTAACAGGGGTACTGCCCAGCCACAGGGCTCACACTCGGGGCTAAGTCCCCAACAGTGGATCTATGCTGGTTAACAGGGTCGGTCTTATCAACTGAAGGGCCCAATTGGGGAACTTTGTCACGGCCCCCCAGATAGGGTTGCCACCTTTCTCTTTAGATAGGCCCAGACAGGACTGGGGGAGTGACATCAGGGGACGGCGCTGTGACGCAAAGGGGCAGATGTGGTGAAACAGGGGGCAGGCACGGTGATGTAAGGGGGTGTGTCAATAACATGTAGGGGCGGGATAAACCCTAGCATACTGTGATTGGCTGTATTTCTTGTCAATCTGCAGGTAAAGGTTTTTAGACATCTGAAAACCAGGCAGCAATCTAAAAACCGGGTTGCCTGGTTCAAAACTAGACAGGTGGCAACCCTATCCCCATTAACCATTAACATTTTAAAAAAAAGTGTTTTTTCCCCAAACAAAAGTTTTCATCCATTAATCCAGCATCTACAAAATAAACCTGACCATAAACATCATTAAAAAAAACCAGACCCACTGCAGAAATACCAATTAGCGCTCCATTAACCGTAATGGTAACAGTAATGGATTTATGAAAACAAAAAAACAAAAAAAATAGTTATACTGGATTTGGCCCCAGTTCCAAATCACAATGTTCACCCAAGACTCCAACAAAGAATATTATAAGGCAAGCCAAGGGCCAAGATAAAGGCATAAGGCATAAAACAAGGCACACAATTTAATGAAATAAAAACGGACTAATTTGCAGCACAATAAAACAGGTGGGAGGGAAGTAAAAGACCAGAAATAATGATTCCCAGGCAATTACAATATCAAATCAATTAAAAAAACATAAACACAGACCAATTACTGACTCACTACTCAACTGTGGCTCATGATTGCACAGTAATCAGTCAGTGTATTTTTACAATTCTGTGCTTGCAACAAATGTCCCCTTGTATCTCTTTAGCTCAGCATATAAATTCATTTAGATTCCCATGGCAACACTATAAAACAAATTCAAACTGTAAAATACATTGCGGCATAGATAGATAGATGATCCAAAGATAGATAGATAAATAGATAGAGATAAAAGACGATAGATAGAGATAGATAATATATAGATGATAGAAAGATAGATGTATGGATAGATAGATATGACACAGACTGTTCTATAACTAGATACATATTACATTATACATAATATTTGGAGCTTCCAGTTTACTTGTCTTTGCCGATACATTTTCTATGAGCAACAAGAGCAGCAACATCTCAAGATCTCTAGGGTTCAGTTTGCACCCTTTGTAACTGTTTCATTAGATGATTGGATCTCAATATATTTATCAATCTGGTACATTATAATTAAATACAGTACGTCACAAGTTCACAACACATAATGGGTCTAATGTTTTCGAGCAAACAAATCTCAATGCTGACATTTGCGACCATTCTTAACCCCAAATGTTTCTATATGTGATTAAACATCTGGCATCTTGGCCTGTCTGTGGTGCAGACACAGATGAAATATTGAGATCCAATCATCTAATGAAATATTTAAAATCTAGTACATTATAATTAAATACAGCAGGAGCAGGTAAGGGAGTATAACCGTGGGGGTGAGGAGCCACTGACTGTGTGACCCTCTCCCTGACTTACTACTTGAAGAATCTGGAGGGAGCGGGAGGTGCCGACTAGATAAGGAGCCGATGCGATCTCCAAAAGTGCTGGTGGTGTTGCAGGGCAGTGAGGCAGGCAGTTCTACGGCAGCTGGTGGTGTTGCAGGGCAGTGAGGCAGGCAGTTCTACGGCAGCTGGTGGTGTTGCAGGGCAGTGAGAGACAGTTCTACGGCAGCTGGTGGTGTTGCAGGAGTGAGAGACATTCTACGGCAGCTGGTGGTGTTGCAGGGCAGTGAGAGACAGTTTCTACGGCAGCTGGTGGTGTTGCAGGGCAGTGAGAGACAGTTCTACGGGCAGCTGGTGGTGTTGCAGGGCAGTGAGAGACAGTTCTACGGCAGCTGGTGGTGTTGCAGGGCAGTGAGAGACAGTTCTACGGCAGCTGGTGGTGTTGCAGGGCAGTGAGGCAGACAGTTCTACGGCAGCTGGTGGTGTTTTCTACGGCAGCTGGTGGTGTTGCAGGGCAGTGAGGCAGACAGTTCTACGGCAGCTGGTGGTGTTGCAGGGCAGTGAGAGACAGTTCTACGGCAGCTGGTGGTGTTGCAGGGCAGGGAGAGACAGTTCTACGGCAGCTGGTGGTGTTGCAGGGCAGTTGGCAGCTGGTGGTGTTGCAGGGCAGTGAGGCAGACAGTTCTATGGCAGCTGGTGGTGTTGCAGGGCAGCTCAGGGCAGGTGGTGTTGCAGGGCAGTGAGAGACAGTTCTACGGCAGCTGGTGGTGTTGCAGGGCAGTGAGGCAGACAGTTCTATGGCAGCTGGTGGTGTTGCAGGGCAGTGAGAGACAGTTCTACGGCAGCTGGTGGTGTTGCAGGGCAGTGAGAGACAGTTCTACGGCAGCTGGTGGTGCGGTGCCGACTGAGCCCAACGGGGCGGCTGGTACTGATGCTGCTGGTAATGTGTCCAATAACGATGCCTAACCCTATAGTAGGGAGGAAATGAAAGAAAACAACTTAGAAGTGTTTAGTTTAGTCCCCTCAGAGCCGCAGTCTGTAAATGATTAATCCACTGATTCACATTGTAGCATCTTATGTCTGTCGCCCCCCCTCCTGGGAGGTAGAGTATGGTCTGTGCCCAGTCAGATTCCCAAATTGTGCAAAGTGTTGTGCCACCAGTTATCCCAAGCTTTACTTATGTTTTTGTTATCCTAAGGGACATTAACCTTAGTCACAGTCTTTATAAGCAACCGCCTTTTTAATGGCCGCCCTATGCCCATTCATTCATACAGTGCGGTAATAGCCTTTCCTACATACATCAAAGCTTGAAGATTAAGTTGATCTTGATCCTCTTGCCCAAATGGGGGAAGTCAAAACTGTCACCAACAAGTAATAAGCTGCACAAAACACAGCGATGGCATTTATAGCAGCCCTTCTATGGGTTAGGTACCCATGTACTAACCATGCACTAATCATGCACCAACCATGCGCTAACCATGCACCAACCATGCACCAACCATGCACCAACCATGCACCAACCATGCACCAACCATGCACCAACCATGCACTAACCATGCGCAGTGGGCACCAGCACAAACTAGTAAATCCCACAAACTGAGACCTCGGCAGATGCCCAGAATAGGTATTTTATATTCACCAAAGGGCAGTTTTCATCCAAGGAAAATGATTGGCCAATATTTGTTCACAAACTGCCTTAGGGAACTGCTAGAAAATGTTACAATGGGAGATAAAATGAAGGTCCTAATCCTGTGAACTAACTACCATAGGAGGATGTTAGCGGCAGCCTGACCCAACCCCGCCAGAACTCCAACCCGACACCCCCCCCACGGCAGCCTGACAAGACCCCCCACTCCCCACGGCAACCCAACCCGAACCCCCCCATGGCAGCCCGACCCGACCCACTGCAGCCTGCCCGAGCCCCCTCCGGCGGCAGCCAGGCCCAACCAGACACCCCACCCCCTGTGGCAGCCCGGCCTGACCGACACCCCCCACCCCCACAGCAGCCCGACCAGACCCCCCACCTCGCCACGCCAGCCGAACCCCCCACGGCAGCCTGCCCCGACCCCCTGGCGGCAGCCAGGCCCGACCAGAAACCCACCCCCGAGGCAGCCTAGCCCGACCAGACACCACCCCCCCACCGCAGCAGCCTGACTTCCCACGGCAGCCCCACACACCCGACCCCCCCCCCGGTGGCAGCCCAACTTCCCACGGCAGCCACAACTAGATCCCCAGGCCGGGCTGCCGTGGGAAGGGTCTGGTTGGGCTGCCGTGGGGGGGGGGGGGTCGGGTCGGGCCAGGCTGCCGTGGGGGGTCTGGTTGGGCCGGGCTGCTGGGGGGGGCCCCAGCAGCCCGGCCCAACCAGACCCATCCCCCCGGCAGTCCAGTCCGACCCCCCCCCACGGCAGCCCAGCCCGACCCCCCCCCCCACGGCAGCCTGGCCCGACCGGCCTGACCAGACCCTTCCCACGGCAGCCCAGCCGGCCCGACCAGACCCCCCCACGGCAGCCTGACCCCCATCACCAGGACCTGACCAGACCCAACTCCCCCCGCCACCATGGCAGCCTAACCCCCCCCCCCACAGAAGACCAAACAGACCCCCCCTGGCGGCCCAACCAGACCCCCCCCCATGGCAGCACGGCCCGACCAGACCCTTCCCACGGCAGCCTGACCCGACCAGACCCTTCCCACGGCAGCCTGACCCGACTCCCCACGACCTGACCAGACCCCCCCCCCACGGCATCCCGGCCCGACTCCCCTGCCCCCATGGCAGCCCAACCCTACCCCCCCACAGAAGACCCACCCAACCAGACCCCCCCCACACAGCAGCCTGACCAGACTCCCCACGACCTGACCAGCCCCCCCCCCCACGGCAACGCAGCCTGCCCAGCCTGACCTGACTCCCCATGGCAGCCTGGCCCCACAAGAAACCCCCACAGCCCCACCTGATCCCCCCCATGGCAGCCTGGGCTGACTCTCCACAGTAGCCCGACCCCCCACAGCAGCGCCAACGCACCCCACCCAACCTGACCCAATCCCTGCCACGGCAGGCCCACCCAATGGCAGCCCGACCAGATCGTCCCCCACTATAGACCTGTCTCTACAATTGCGAGCCGTGGCAGCGCGACCCCCCCAACTCAATATAAAAACTTGCCCCCCATGGAAGCCCAACCAACCTGACCAGACCCCCCCCCACAGCAGCCTGACCCCCCACGACCTCACCAGACCCCTCCACGGCACCTCGGCCCGACTCAACCCCCACCATGGCACCCCAACCCGACCCCCCCACCCCACCCCCCCAAAGCAGCCTGACTCGACTCCCCATGACCTGACCAGCCCCCCCATGGCAGCACAGCCAGACCAGACCCTACCACTGCCCAGCCCGACTCCCCATGGCAGCCTGGCCCGACTAGACTCTCCACAATAGCCCGACCCCCCACAGCAGTGCCAACTGACCCCACCCAACCTGACCCAATCCCTGCCAGGCAGCCCAACCAGACCTTCTCTTAAATTGCGATCCGGCAGCGCGACACCACCCCGCCCCAGACACACCCAACGCGACATATCTCACACAAAGCCAACAACTATTTTTAGCAAATACCCACATCGATAACTCACCTACATCCCTCTGGCCGGACAACACAATCGCACTTCTGAACTTGGCACTGCGTCAATAATTAACAAACGCGTCATGACTATAGAGTGGATTTACTAACAAGTTGTTACAGTTGAGGAGACTGTCTCTTCCTTGTATGCAAATAAACAAAGTGTATTCTGGGATCTCATTAAAATTAATACCCAGAATTCACTTTGCTTACGTGCTTACATATTTGCCAGTCTCCTCAATTGTAATGATATGATAGCCAATCTACTCTCCTGGGTAGGAGTCATTTATAGTTATTATTGGGCTGTGTAATGACTGGGCCTTTTGGCTAAGGATTACACCATGGCCCTTATCTAGCCTTGCCTTCTGCTGGCATTTAGGCCCTAGAGATAAGGGATGGGAGGGCTTTGGTATAAATTCTTGAAGTAGTTAGGGCTAGGGGGACCTGAAGTTTTCATGAGCTGTGTATTCATAAAGACAAAGTGTTGGACTATGTGTGGCTTTCTAAAGTGAATGTGATTTGTGCACTGGGTGATGAAGTAAGGCAGACATAAACAAATAATAAAAAAAAGAAGAAAAAATAAATAAAAATATCCGGGTCCTATACAAGGGTGAATTGGGTATAAAGCTCACCAGGCTAAACCATCCCAGTGCCCATATCTAACCCCATCCCAGAGGGGCCCCTAACCATATAATCTCCTGAAACTTACAGATATTGGTTTAGGGCAAAACCAGTCAGCTCTAGCCCCCGGCACCACTATAGCCAGGCCCAGTCTAACCCTGGGATTTTGGTTATACCACATTTTAGATTATTATTACTATTTTTACCCATTCTCTGCTTTGGTCGGTAGGGGGAAGGATATAGGGATCTCTTATATCAAAACACCAGTTCAAATCCCGAATGGGAAAAATTGGAAACAAAAATTTCGGAAGATCGCAAAAATATCACGAAAACGCTTACGAAAAAATCGTATTAGTCACGATAATATCGTATTGACGATCCGAAGGTCAAAAAATTTTCGTACTGAACTATCGTAAACAGCGGCAAAACCAATCCGATTTTTTCACGCATTCGTGGATAAGTAAATGTGCCCCTTAGCCTTACGGCACAGGGGATTCTACTTCCTGCAGGCATTTTGCTCGGGGATAAAGGGCTTTTCTGGGCCAGGAGGCTTCAGGACATTTGGCCAGCTAGTCCTGCATATATTGGCTTTTCAATTTTTCAGGCAGAGTCATTGTCCCCTTATACACTGTGTGGCACTTAGTAGGGAGCACATTGTATTTTCTTGCACTTGGTTGATTGAAGCACACAGGCTTCTAGAAATACAAGGAAAAAATAAAAAAAATTTGGAGAAAAGGTCCGATCGTATGGTTTGAACCAGAGTCAGACTGCGAAAAATCCCGGTAGGCCCCAGCTCTAGTGGGCCCAGGTGGCCCAGACCCGACCCTTGCCGGTGCTCCCTCTGCCCGACTGCTGCTCCTCTGACGCGTAAAATGTACACGCTCGCGGGAAGGATGTCGGGTGGGGGGCCCTGTGAGGGGGGTTAGGGGGGCCCTGCGGGGAGGGGGGGGTTTAGGGGCGGGGCCCCTGTGGGGGGGGTAGGGGCGGGGCACCTGCAGGAGCCCTGGGGCGGGAGGCCCGGTGGGCCCTTCACCCCCCAGTCCGACCCTGGTTTGAACAACTGTTGAAGGGTTGGGAACGTTGTTGGAACTGTATGACTGTACATATTAATGTATGGGATATTTAATATGGAGCAAACGATCGATTAGTTCATTAATCAGCTTAATAGAGTGATTAGATTTGAAATTACGACTTTACCGCGTAGAATACAATCACTTACACGGGATAATTTCATATCGCTCAGAGGTTGGTTCCCACAATCCGTTTGGCCATTTGCTAAGCGTGAGAGTCCAACCTGATTGGTTGGTAGCCTTGCACTCCCGGCTCTGAATAAATTCATGTGAGAATGGGCTTTGGGTTTGTGTTGTTCATGAAGCCCAATAAACACTTATAATAGTGAATTGTGTAGAAGAGGGGATTGGGCTGAAAGCCAATAACATGTAATGGGGCTGCTGGAGCCGGTTCTGTACAGTGATGCTCAGAGGGTACAGTTCCGGCTAGAGAATCCGTGCGGATATTGCTGGGGCTCAGGGGTAATTGTGTTGGGCTGAACCCCCCGACTGTTCCTCCCCTTCAGCTTCTTATTCTTAGCGCCCCCCATTTTCTAAACGCTACTCCTCCTACAGGTTTAGGGGTACAACACCCGAACTCCCCACACTTCTTCGCCCTATAGCGGAGCTGGCTGCTTGTGCTTTTCTAAGGGATCCCACCCCCCGTGCCGCTCCGAACCCCCCAATATTTCCATTGACTTTGACAAGGAAGATATTCGAACTGCTGCCAATCTTACAGCTTTGAGGCTACACCCCCCAAACTTGAATCACACAGTCATGGGCTCAGCCTGAATGAAAATATGATGATTGTTGGATGCCCAAAAGTGGGCGGAGCTGTGTACAGCCAATCAGATTTTACCTATTGGCTCGGCAGAAATCCAACCTGCTGCCAGTCTCACAGTAATAACGCCGGGGCCCCCAAACTTTGCAGGGTTAGGCACCAGGTAACTGCGGTTTAAGGAAAAGTGGGCAGAGCCACCAACAGCCAATTAGATTTTATGTAATGACTTTTAATGGGGAAATCCAACTTCTGTAAGATGCCATAGACTGTCACTATTTATTAGGCCTGTGGGGCTGTTTTTATTTTGAATCCCAATCCAGACCTGTCTCTGTGTGTTTCCTCAGGGCACTCTGCTTTCCTCCCACACCCCCAAAATATACTGGATGGCTAAATGGCCCTTGATAAAACTGACCCTAATATAATAAGGACTTTATGGCACACAAGAACGGATGAAGGAATTCTCCGGCCGCTGTTGAGAGGTATCAGGGCAAAATCTACCCATGACAGGCTCAGCTGATGAGTTTGGGCACAAAAATGCCATCATGGTGTGGCAGTCGCCTGACTGGTGTGTCCCACTGATACACAATTACCAATTCCTCCCCACTAGTGGCCCTAGACAGATCTGCCTGAGGGGCAAAGTAAAGTTAAGACACATCACTGCTTGTGTTTGGTTACTATGGGCAACTGCACTGAGCTTCCTGTCAGTCTGGGGCCCATTGGGAGAACTATCCAGTGACTAGAGCCCATAGAGGCACTGGCTCCTGATAAGCTCAGCTGTCAATCACTAGGTTCCAGAACACTGCAGCCCTTCTTGATAACAAACAACTTTCCACATACCTCCTATAGATTTTACTATACTACAACTCCCAGGATTCCCTGCAAGTCACTTGGAACAGAAAAGTGGGGGCATCCCTCATCTAGGCGAGTTCGCACACAGGCGAAACCCAGACATATATAGGAGGGGAGTTTGGTTAGTCCTACGGGGGAGGCATAAGTATTTAGATCTCCTAGTGGGGGAGGTACAGTGTGGGGTGAGATTAGATGAGCTGTGCTAGGTTTGTCTGTGGGGGGTATTTGGCTCTAGGGCAGTGTGTGGGGAAACTAGACCTCTCTATCAAATGTGAGTGGGCTGTGGCAGCAGGGGAGGTCTCTGGTTATGGATGGGGGGCTGTAGGTGTGTAAGTAAGGCATTAGACAGACATGGGTGCCCATTTTGAAGTCACCCAAATGTGTACTTTCAAAAAATATATGGTTTTGGGGGGTCAATGTACTTTTTTGTGTTGTTGCTCCACAAAAATGCAGTAAATGTGTTGAATTTTCAGAATCTTAAGTGATTTGTATGCACTAACTTCCTTATGGGGCCTCTAAATGCCAGATACATCCGTGATCCTATGCACAATGGGCATCAAACTGTTCAGTGGGCCCTTGGCTTTCATATTTAGGGTGTGTTTTCTTGGTACCTAATGTTATGTGGGAGATATGATGCTTGAAAGCGGAAGCTTTGAAACAATGTTTTATTATTTTCATATTTTTCTTTTGGAAACTGCTAAACTTAGAAAAGCATTGCTGTTTGGTACTTAGGAGTAGAAACACATGGTTACCCATTTGGATTCGGCAGAATGTGTACTGTTCAACAATATATGGTTTCCTGGAGTAGGGCTAATGTTCCGGGATTTTGGGCTTTGGAATGTAAAGTATGCCGTATTCTGCTGTAATGCTTTGAAAAGTTGGTAAATTACTGCTGGGAGTTTTTGATCTATAGAAGTCAGAAATCTCCATAAAACTATACATATCAGGTATTGGCACGTTCGGGAGACATGAGGCTTTCCAAATCAGTTTAATTTTTGTCCATAAAATAAAATATGTTTCTGGTATAAATCCCTATATCGTGAAAAATCTTGTTCCAGAAGTGGAAATACACAAAAACTGAGCCAGATGTGGAAAGCTCAGGTTCTCCTGAAAAAACGATATATATCTTTCCTACCTAAACTTGCATGCATGCATATAGCCAATATACACTTTAATGGCCGCCCACATGTCCAGGTGAATGTGTACAATCCATATACATTTGCGCAGGCATCCAGACGCACCCATACCGTACACACTATATGCATTGTAATGCCCGTATGTCTAAATGCATATGTAGTTCATACTCTGTATCCATTTGTTTAGATGCATACACAGCAGTCATATACACCTGCATATTCTAAAATAGATGACTTCAATATACACAGCCTTAAGGTGGCCATACATGTAGTGATTTTCGATATTTTGTCTTGGTCGCATGAAAGATCGTTCCCACCGTCAATAGAGGTTCAGGGCTGAATCGTCAGATATGGAGGTAGAAACAATAGAAATTCTACCTCCTTCTGCCAATTCAGCCCTGAACAGAGATTTTGCTCGGGCGCCATTGAAAATCTTTTCACCTGACCGGTTAAAACGAGTCGACCAATATCCGCAGCCTTTTGCGATATCGGTCGCCTTGTCGAGCCGCCATACACGCACTGTATATCGCATGAAACGAAGTTTTGTACGGTATCATCGGTACGTGTATGGCCGACTTTACACTTGCATACGTATCCAGAAGTATCTGTGGAAGCCATGTACATGTGGACGTGCATCTAGATATATACCCATATCGGGTACTTGGGAAAGCATGTGATTTCCCAGGCCTCGGCTATGGAAACCTCTCGTATGGCTGCTTTAGAAGTGAAGTCTTCTACTGGGCAAGAAGATAGCCAATAACACCCGAGGAACAGCTCATTTACACATCCGTTCCTTGGTGAAATAGGCTTGTTTATGATTTGATTCCATAAGGGGCATGCAGGGATAATGTTTAGGACTTTGCTTATCCAGTGGCTTCCCTTCCCCAGATAAAGGGGTGGTACCTGCAGACCCAAAGATTGGGCAGCCATGATTATATTCCCCTTCCAGCATGCAGAGGGAATAAACACCTTAGCATTCTGTGCTTCTTCCCACTTTGCTTCTTGTCTCCCTCACTTTCTACTTTGCTTTTTCTCATCCCTGGTGTGAGGTTCTGAGTTTCTATCAATGTCATTGCCATAAGCCTTAATTCTCATACCACTTTATTTCTCTTCTTTGCCATTGCCTGCTCTATTGCTTATTTATTTCCCTTTTGGTCAATGTGCCATTCAGTATATGGCACCCTGCGCTACATCAATGGGCCCATTCTATTACAAACCATTACTAGTCCTTTTTGCATAGGAAAGGTGTCACAACACCAAAACCCGCTGAATGGCCCAAATGCCTTAGGAATGGCTCACACCATCATCCCCTAGATCGCTTTGATTGCTCCATCCGCAGCATTACTAGATTTACATGGATAGCTGGAATCTCCGCTTGAAACAATGTTGCTGGATACTTGGCTTCAGGGAATGAACAATATAACAGGGACTTATCACGCAAAACACTTTAATGATTTTATACAAAGGCATAAACCTGCCCTCACTCCTGTATGGAAAATGATTTCACACAATAAATCATAAAATGCTTCAATGTCTTTTGTCATTGCTTTTGTTTTTAAATTTTTGTTTTGCTTTTAAATTTCAGTAGGCTATTCAAAGTTATTTGCTGATTCACCCTTCTCTTAGTTATCCACATCTTAGCTGTGCTGAAAAAAAAAAACCAACAGGCAAGGGAAAGCTAAAGATCCCAATTGGCAACAATAAGACAATAAAAGCCCATTAATTGTTAAATATGGCACAATTTGGTGGAGAATCCACTAGCCAGCAACCCTTGATAGAATCACGTGCCTTTTCCCCTTTTATAGAGTTACTGCACTACCCCTGGGCAAATGGAAATACCCCCCCAGGGCATAAGTTACACTTCCATTACATTGGATAGTTAACTCATTACACCCCTACAGTTATATCTTGGGGTGCAGAATGCGACGTCAACACTAAGGGGCCGATTCATTAAAGCACGATTGAGAAAAAATCATATTTTTTCTTATAAAACATTTCGTAATGTCCACGATGAATGAATAACAAAATTTGTCATTGCAAAAAGTACGACTTTATTTAATTTCGTTAAAATTCCACTACTTTTTCGTAGTACATTCGTTCTTCCGGGAAAAAGTCATACTTATTGGAAAGACTACGAAAATGTAGTTACCAAAGCTTGAATGAATATGTTTTTGCCAGGTTGGGACTGTGCCATCGAGCCCTATGGGAGGCTTCCAACATCATACATTTTGTTTCAAAGCCGGAAAGGTTTTCATGCCGTTTACGATCATTTGGATCTGAAAATTTTGTGACTTTTGGATCGCAACTACGATATTTTCATACGACCAAGGAAATAATTTTTGTGACGTTTCTGAACATCAGAAATTATCGTGGTTACTCCGAATTTTTCCCAATCGTGCTTTTAACTAATGAAAATTCATGCTTTAATGAATAGGCCCCTAACTGTTGTGTTCAGCCTTTCAGTGTTAAAGTAAATGAAATCATATATTCTGGATATAAGATTCCAGAAACAGGGAGCACATTATCTGCAGCTTTCTGTAATCTTATTCAGCAAGGAACATCTCATCCCCAAACACAGCAGTAAAACTACTGCAGGCACAGCACAGCACCCTTTACATTACTACCAGTAGTAAAGACACAGATGAATATACTACATCTCCCTTAATTTGAGGTAGAGCAAAAGTACAAATGCAAACATTAATCTTAAAGTCTTTATAGCAACTATCAGACCACTTTACGTGACTGTGGTATGTTGGGACAAAGCAGAATCTTCGGTCCTGGTTTCGGAAGGTCCTCTATTGGTTCTTGCTGTGGACGTGTTGTCGCTTCTCGCAGGGCCGCCATCAGGGGGGCACAGGGTGTATTTAACTTTAATCAACTCCGGGCCTTGTCATTGGTCGCGCCCCGTGCACATGTGTGACGTCAGTACACATGGGGTGCAACCTTATAAAAGTGAAGATGCAGCGGGGAGCCGCGTGACATAATGGAGTGCGCTGCCGGAGGAAGCAGGAGGATTCTGGGGGGGGGGGAGCTGGAGGATGCTTGGGGGGGCCTGGAGGAAGTAGCAGGATGCTTGGGGGGCCCTGGAGGAAGTAGCAGGATGCTGGGGGGGGGAGCTGGAGGATGCTTGGGGGGCCCTAGAGGATGCTGGGGGGGAGCTGGAGGATGCTGGGGGGAGCTGGAGGATGCTTGGAGGCCCTGGAGGATGCTGGGGGGGAGCCGGAGGATGTTGGGGGGGGATGGAAGGAAGCAGTAGGGGAGCAGGAAGCAGCGGGGAGCGGGTCATAGTATGAGGACACTGGGGGAGGACCACCAATGTTTTAGGGGGCCCTGGGCTGGCTAGCAATGTTTTAGGGGGTCCCTGCCCTGTCAGCAATGCAAAATGTAAGCCCTGGCCACCAATGTTTTAGGGGGCCCTGGCTACCAATGTCTGTGTGTCCTTTGTATTGATGGGAGGGGTCACTGGGGGAGGGGCCATTGGGGATGTGGGAGAAGGGGGGCCAAGAAAATTTTGTTGTGAGGGGCCCCGTGATTTCTGATGGCGGCCCTGGCTTCTCGGACCTGGTCTCCTTGTGTGTCATTGGTCTCAATGTTTCCATATATCACTGGGCCAGTGTCTTGCTGCATTGGTACTTTGTCTGGCCTGAGGTGCCATCTGTTCCTACTGTAGCGCTTTTCTTGAGGTGTGACTACATCATAAGATCTAGGTCTGTCTCTTACATTTTGTTCAATTGCTGCCTACCAGCCCGGTGTGGTTCCCATCATTACTCTGTCTGCCCTCTGAACAGGAGTAAGAATCCTGGCTTTTCAGTCATAGTATCTCTTTTGGTTGGCTTGGTGTCTTTGTAAACAAGAGGGAACATTCTGTGGAACTTTTGGTTTCAACACAGATGCTGATGCTGCAAATTGGATCACATAAACCTGCCCGTCTCTGGGCACCTAGGGCCCCTGGCGCAGCGCTGATGGGCCGGCATATGCAGTAGAGTGAAAAGAAGAGAATGCACGATCCCATGAAATCGCTACTACAGAAGTACCCTGGGCCAACAGGAGCACCAGCCTTGGGTATAAGTGGTCTTCCGGATAAGGGATCTTTCTGTAATTTGGATCTCCATAACTTGGCTGCTAAAAATAATTTAAATATTTAATAAACCCAATAGGCTTAATAAGGATTAATTATATATATATATTAATTATATACAGATCAAGTACAGGTACTGTTTTATTATTACAGAGAAAAGGGAATCATTTAACCATTAAATAAACCCAATAGGGCTGTTCTGCCCCCAATAAGGGGTAATTATATCTTAGTTGGGATCAAGTACAGGTACTGTTTTATTATTACAGAGAAAAGGGAATCATTTAACCATTAAATAAACCCAATAGGGCTGTTCTGCCCCAATAAGGGGTAATTATATCTTAGTTGGGATCAAGTACAGGTACTGTTTTATTATTACAGAGAAAAGGGAATCATTTAACCATTAAATAAACCCAATAGGGCTGTTCTGCCCCCAATAAGGGGTAATTATATCTAAGTTGGGATCAAGTACAGGTACTGTTTTATTATTACAGAGAAAAGGGAATCATTTAACCATTAAATAAACCCAATAGGGCTGTTCTGCCCCCAATAAGGGGTAATTATATCTTAGTTGGGATCAAGTACAGGTACTGTTTTAAAATTATAGAAAAAAGGGAATCATTTTTAAAATTTAGAATTATTTGCTTATAATGGAGTTTATGGGAGATGGCCTTTCTGTATTTCGGAACTTTCTGGATAATGGGTTTCCGGATAAGGGATTCCATACCTGTAGTTTATTCTAAACGTACCCATTAAATCATGCAGGTACTTGTGCCCCAGACCTTTCAGCATAGGGAGTGGAAAGCAACTGTAAAATAGGAAAAGGTCAGCACTGACATGGCCGTGTGGTTAAAATAATACAGAAGACGAGTGTTTAGGAATAATATTAGGGATTAATATCTATATAATAACATGGACTCTTGATCTTCTGCTTTTAAGGAGCTCAGAGGGGTTGTCTGCCTTGTGTCCCCAATAATAGTACTAAATATTTGTGACATATTTGCAGTATATAAACTAGGGGTGTCCAGTCTGCAGCCCCCCTGATTTGTATAGAACTAGAACTGCCCTGGAGGGTTACAGGCTGGGGGGCATCAGCCAATTACCCCTTGATCAAGGATGAGCCTGGCAGGTGCCTCTTGCCCTGTTTTTACTTGATGAAACGTGTAATTCTGCAGCTTTGCCAACCCGAGCTCCTACATGTACAGCGACACCTCCCAGATACCGACTATCCCTCCATTCCCAGGCACCGTCACTGGTTTCATTTCCCTCCTGTTTCTCTCTTTGTTCAATACTTCTCAGTAATATATCGTTACATATAAGGTGTAAGTAACTGAAATAACAGCACCCATTTAGTATGTGATGTATGGAGAGCCAGGTTTCCCTGGGAAATGATTTTCAGTCCCATTAAAGAAATATGGCCTATTCTCATAGCAGTAACCCTTCAGCATATAGTAACTTTTTATCAATATTGTTCCTTTGCTTTCTGGAACTTAGAAAAACTATCCCAATGGGGGAAATTGGGATAGGCTGAGTACTGCAACCGCTAATACCCATAGGGCCAAGCCACCTTAGGAGACTTTTTGTGACCCTGTAGTATTGGCCACTTTTTGTGACCCTGTAGTATTGGCCACTTTTTGTGACCCTGTAGTATTGGCCACTTTTTGTGACCCTGTGGTCTCCACCCAACCCACGGCTTCCAACTCCTCCCATCTCTATAACATGTACAGAAATGATTTACTAGTGAGGAATTGCCCCCAACACATACTAATATATGCAATATAAATGATACAAACAATTGCATTTTAAGATTTATTTGAACACTTTTTAACACAACTACATTTGGTGTAGGTTAAGGGGAATGGGAACGGGTGGGAAAGGGTGAGGGTTATATTAACTATTTTGTTTAACTACTGATTTAATAGATCTCCCACTCTTCAAGCAGCACTGCCACAAACCAAGGACTCGGGTGCCGTTTCTGGACATTTCTCAACATTTTTACGTTAATAATTATTATTAAGTGAGGACATGAATAGGTATGGGTGGGGGTGGGAAAGGGTGAGGGAGTCTATATTTGTATTTAGCAATATTTTCAATTCTAACTGCCTTCTGCCTCAAAAGATGTGCCACTCTGGAGACGGCATTGCCAAAAATCCAGGTCTCAGTTGCTGGCAGGTCAAGTTCTTCACATTGGCCCGACCTACAAAGAGATAAATAGTGAGTGACATTTTGGTTGGTACCCACTGTGGCCTCATCAAAACCAATGTTTGATATATTGATCATATGTTTAAATACAACAATCAACAACGAACATTCAGACTGAAATTGTAGAATAACGGGGCCTGGAAATCATACAAAACTGTCTGACTGATCGAATAAATGGGCGATCGCCATAGAACGAATGTTATTGGAACGATAATTCGGAGCCCACCCACGGTCTGAAAATGGTACAATTTTATTGGTGCGTGTACAGCCAGCTTTACATGTTTACATACTGTATGTACATATTGAGTATAAAAAAATGAAAAATAAGGGGGGGTTTATACAGAGGGACCAATCTTGGGGTCCAGACACACAGAATCCCATGTATAAAGCAATTCTTTTAGGCATCTTGAATGATGCCGGGACCAGAAGTACCTACACCTCAACGTATATACTTCATCAAATGTTAGCTGAATTAGGAGAAAAGTTTTAATATACAGGTAGGGGATCCGTTATCCAGAAACCCGTTATCCAGAAAGCTCCGAATTACGGAAAGTCTGTCTCCCATAGATTCCATTTTAATCAAATAATTCAGAATTTATCTCTGTAATAATAAAACAGTACCTGTACTTGATCCCAACTAAGGTATAATTACCCCTTATTGGGGCAGAACAGCCCTATTGGGTTTATTTAATGGTTAAATGATTCCCTTTTCTCTGTAATAATAAAACAGTACCTGTACTTGATCCCAACTAAGATATAATTACCCCTTATTGGGGGCAGAACAGTCCTATTGGGTTTATTAAATGGTTAACCTTTTCATAGCCATATATTTATTTAGCCCCCACTTTCTGCCCCGTGTACCTGTGCCAGCATCCAGCACTGTACTAAGCACAATTCAGCAAGAACAGCCCCCTAAGTTTGTTCATAGCCTGTACAGAGAGATACCATAAAACTATGGCACATAGGGATTCCCCTGTACTAAGCACAATCAAGCAGGAACAGCCCCCTAAGTTTGCTCATAGCCTGTATAGAGAGATACAATAAAACTATGGCACATAGGGATTCCCCTGTACTAAGCACAATTCAGCAAGAACAGCCCCCTAAGTTTGTTCATAGCCTGTACAGAGAGATACCATAAAACTATGGCACATAGGGATTCCCCTGTACTAAGCACAATCAAGCAGGAACAGCCCCCTAAGTTTGCTCATAGCCTGTATAGAGAGATACAATAAAACTATGGCACATAGGGATTCCCCTGTACTAAGCACAATCAAGCAGGAACAGCCCCCTAAGTTTGCTCATAGCCTGTATAGAGAGATACAATAAAACTATGGCACATAGGGATTCCCCTGTACTAAGTACAATTCAGCAGGAACAGCCCCCTAAGTTTGTTCATAGCCTGTACAGAGAGATACAATAAAACTATGGCACATAGGGATTCCCCTGTACTAAGCACAATCAAGCAGGAACAGCCCCCTAAGTTTGCTCATAGCCTGTATAGAGAGATACAATAAAACTATGGCACATAGGGATTCCCCTGTACTAAGCACAATCAAGCAGGAACAGCCCCCTAAGTTTGCTCATAGCCTGTATAGAGAGATACAATAAAACTATGGCACATAGGGATTCCCCTGTACTAAGCACAATTCAACAGGAACAGCCCCCTAAGTTTGCTCATAGCCTGTACAGAGAGATACCATAAAACTATGGCACATAGGGATTCCCCTGTACTAAGCACAATTCAGCAGGAACAGCCCCCTAAGTTTGCTCATAGCCTGTACAGAGAGATACCATAAAACTATGGCACATAGGGATTCCCCTGTACTAAGCACAATTCAGCAGGAACAGCCCCCTAAGTTTGCTCATAGCCTGTACAGAGAGATACCATAAAACTATGGCACACAGGGATTCCCCTGTACTAAGCACAATTCAGCAGGAACAGCCCCCTAAGTTTGCTCATAGCCTGTACAGAGAGATACCATAAAACTATGGCACATAGGGATTCCCCTGTACTAAGTACAATTCAGCAGGAACAGCCCCCTAAGTTTGTTCATAGCCTGTACAGAGAGATACAATAAAACTATGGCACATAGGGATTCCCCTGTACTAAGCACAATCAAGCAGGAACAGCCCCCTAAGTTTGCTCATAGCCTGTATAGAGAGATACAATAAAACTATGGCACATAGGGATTCCCCTGTACTAAGCACAATCAAGCAGGAACAGCCCCCTAAGTTTGCTCATAGCCTGTATAGAGAGATACAATAAAACTATGGCACATAGGGATTCCCCTGTACTAAGCACAATTCAACAGGAACAGCCCCCTAAGTTTGCTCATAGCCTGTACAGAGAGATACCATAAAACTATGGCACATAGGGATTCCCCTGTACTAAGCACAATCAAGCAGGAACAGCCCCCTAAGTTTGCTCATAGCCTGTATAGAGAGATACCATAAAATACGGCCCCTTGCCCCCCTATACACACTATCCTGCAGTTACGGCCCCTTGCCCCCCTATACACACTATCCTACAGTTACGGCCCCTTGCCCCCCTATACACACTATCCTACAGTTACGGCCCCTTGCCCCCCTATACACAATATCCCACAGATACAGCCCCTTGCCCCCCTATACACACTATCCTACAGTTACGGCCCCTTGCCCCCTATACACAATATCCCACATATACAGCCCCTTGCCCCCCTATACACACTATCCTGCAGTTACGGCCCTGCCCCCAACCCCGTTCGGCCCCCCCCTATACACACTATCCTACAGTTACGGCCCCTTGGCACTATCCTACAGTTACGGCCCCTTGCTACGGCCCCTTGCCCCCCTATACACACTATCCTACAGTTACGGCCCCTTGTATACACACTATCCTACAGTTAGGCCCCTTGGCCCCTTGCCCCCCTATACACACTATCCTACAGTTGCCCCCCTATACACACTATCCTACAGTTACAGCCCCTTGCCCCCCTATACACACTATCCTACAGTTACGGCCCCTTGCCCCCTATACACTATCCTACAGTTACGGCCCCTTGCCCCCCTATACACACTATCCTACAGTTACGGCCCCTTGCCCCCCTATACACACTATCCTACAGTTACGGCCCCTTGCCCCCTATACACACTATCCTACAGTTACGGCCCCTTATACACACTATCCTACAGTTACGGCCCCTTGTCCTACAGTTACGGCCCCTTGCCCCCCTATACACACTATCCTACAGTTACGGCCCCTTGCCCCCCTATACACACTATCCTACAGTTACGGCCCCTTGCCCCCTATACACACTATCCTACAGTTACGGCCCCTTGCCCCCCTATACACACTATCCTACAGTTACGGCCCCTTGCCCCCCTATACACACTATCCTACAGTTACGGCCCCTTGCCCCCTATACACACTATCCTACAGTTACGGCCCCTTGCCCCCCTATACACACTATCCTACAGTTACGGCCCCTTGCCCCCCTATACACACTATCCTACAGTTACGGCCCCTTGCCCCCCTATACACACTATCCTACAGTAACGGCCCCTTGCTCCCTATACACACTAACCTACAGTTACGGCCCCTTGCCCCCCTATACACACTATCCTACAGTAACGGCCCCTTGCCCCCCTATACACACTATCCTACAGTTACGGCCCCTTGCTCCCCTATACACACTATCCTATAGTTACGGCCCCTTGCCCCCCTATACACACTATCCTATAGTTACGGCCCCTTGCCCCCCTATACACACTATCCTACAGTTACGGCCCCTTGCCCCCCTATACACACTAACCTACAGTTACGGCCCTTTGCCCCCCTATACACAATATCCCACAGATACAGCCCCTACCCCTGTTGGGTGGAAATACTACTCGGTTTTGGTTTGGCTGGGGATGCTGGGAAATGTAGGACTAAGCTGTGGAGCTCAGTGGAGACAACTGGAAGGCTTAGAGGCAGTTCACCTATCAATGAGCTTTACATATGATGTAGATATTGATACAGACAATGTTGTTATTTTTTGTGGTTTTTCAGGTATTTATCTCTTTGCTCAGCAGCTCTCACAGTTTGTTATTTCAACCGATGGCTGGTTGCTAGGGTCAGTGACCCCAAATTTGAAAGTTGGACAGAGGCAGAAGAGGAAAGAAAAAAAATGAAGACCAATTCAGTTCAGTCTATAACACAGCGAGCAGCATCCCACAGAACCCCGGGCACCGGGCTCACTGCTCATACCACTCCCTGTGGCGCCTAAAGGGTTAAACCATCAGCAACTAAACCTCAGAACAGAAACAAGGGGAAAGTTCGCTTTTTGGTAGAACTACAATTCCCAGCATCCCCTGAGGCCGTCACACCCAGCCCTGTGTCTGGCAGCCAGGTTCCCCCAGTCTGTGTGAATGGGCGCACTATCTGCAATACCAACAGCAGCCACTGGGGACAGCGCAAGAAAGTGACGTGCGCAAGTGCCTCTGGGATATGTAGTTTCAGTCTTCATCCTCATCTAGTCGTTCAAGGTAAAAGAGACTACAATTCCCAATAGACCAGGGGATTTATACTGTCGCTGGGAAATGTAGTTTTTGTATATATGTATATCTTTATTTATAAAGCGCTACTTATGTACGCAGCGCTGTACAGTAGAATTCATTAATACAGACAGGGGGTTAAAGATAATGGATAAATACAAAGTACAACAATAAATACAATAAATACAAGGTGCAGTTGCAATAAGAGTCAGAAACACAAGATGAAGGAGGTCCCTGCCCCGTAGAGCTTACAATCTATATTGATTAACCCTACTGTGCGGGCTGAGGGAGGTGTGAATAATGTGTGAGAGAGGGGGATCGGCTTGACTGCTTGCCGACTATACGGCTCAATCCTGTGTAATCTGCCCCCATTGATAATAATAGGGTTGTACCAAGTGTGTGGGTGTGGGGGACAGTGTCAGCTAATTGGGCTTAAAGATTGGGTTGAGAACCGCTGGTATAAAGGTTCTGTGCCACTACCCCATTTGCAGGCATTTGGCATTTCAGCATCTGGTTACTATGGTCTAAATTACCCTAGCAGCCAGGCTGCTAGAGATACTAGAATATGAATAGGAGAGCCCTGAATAGAAAGATAAGTACAGGTATGGGATCCCTTATCCGGACACCCGTTATCCGGAAAGCCCATCTCCCATAAACTCCATTTTAATTAAATAATTCAGAATTTTATAACTGATTCCCTTTTCTCTGTAATAATAAAACAGTACCTGTACTTGATCCCAACTAAGATATAATTACCCCTTATTGGGGCAGAACAGCCCTATTGGGTTTATTTCATGGTTAAATGATATTTAGCAGACTTAAGGTATGGAGATCCAAATTACAGAAAGATCCCTTATTTGGAAAACCCCAGGTCCCAAACATTCTGGATAACAGGTCCCATACCTGTATTATTCCCTGCCTCTGAAATCCTTATGTTTGTCAGGGGGTCACTGACCACAGTAGCAAAACAATAACCATACACCCCCCCATAGAATGTGGTGGTTCAAGTCTATTGTTTATGATCTTCAGCTTCCAAACTGCTGCCTGGTTGCTAGGGTAATTAAGCCCTGGCAACCTGACAGCAGTTACAATTCCAGGCCTGAGAGCTGCATCAGAAATAAAAATGAAGAATAAAAATCTAAGAAACATATAAAATCCCCCCCCCCCGTCTGCCGCTGGACTATCTGGGCTGAACACAGAGGCAGAACTGGAGGGGTTATAGACCCCCCTATACAGAGCCTTATGTTTATCCTGGTCCAATCAGCTGCATTTCCCCTTTAGTGCGTGACTTGTGTGACTAAGGGACCATCATGTGACCAGAATTCTAGGCCGCAAGAGTGGAATTTCCCAAACCTTAAAGGCAAAGTAATAGCAATTTATACTTTTCCTATTAGCCTGCATGGCATCAACCTGCTCTTCTATTCCCTCTGTTTCCTGCTTGTGGACTTAACCCAACCCACCATTCAGTCTGTGCTCACTCTTGTCCTTTAGACATTTCCCCCTCCCTGGTGGGAGTTGTAGTTTGGCAACATAGAAATACCCTCCAGTCTCCATCGCTGATCCATAACAGTGGGTACGCAAAGCAGAGAGTATTCTCATTAAAGCATTAAGTGAGCTGTTTTATGAAAGGGCTATAAATAAAATAAGCCACATGGCCACTCATCTGAGTAGACACTGAGCCTGAGTGCATCTGCTCCCCAATGTGTTTCATATGAAACAGTGTTACTGTAATAATCCATCCCTGATTCTGCTGTACTACAGCTCCCAGCATGCTTTACCCCAGGATAAAGTGCAGTGCTGGTAGTTTCAGTCCAACAACAGCCGTAAAGCAAGACTGAGCCACACTGTTTAATAACTGTTTATTTACAGCAGTCTCAGGTCTGCCACCCAGTGGCAAGAGCTGCTTATTACACCCACAGGAACATAAAGGGAAAGTGCTGAGTAACCATGACTGCTGCAGGAATACGTTATATAACACCAGATGGCTCAACTTACCATTAAAGTTCCACTTATACTAAATATCTGATTTAGGGGCTGACGGCTGTTTGTTCATGATTCCCAGCATCCCCAGGCACACAGCTGGGGGGGGGTTACACACAAAATATCTCTGCTAATGAGTTTCAGAACATGTAATATCCTAGTTGTTTGCCCTTCAAAGAGTATCTAATGTCCCAAAATGGCTTCCCTCAGTGGAGCTGCAGAATGGCACATTGCTTGTTTATGCACAACCATATATCTGGCAAGATAGAGACAGTAGGGCAGGATGGGGACAGTAGGGCAAGATGGAGACAGTAGGGCAAGATGGAGACAGTAGGGCAAGATGGAGTCAGTAGGACAAGATGGAGACAGTAGGGTAAGATGGAGCTTAGATGGGGACAGTAGGGCAAGATGGAGACAGTAGGGCAAGATGGAGACAGTAGGGCAAGATGGAGTCAGTAGGACAAGATGGAGACAGTAGGACAAGATGGAGACAGTAGGGCAGGATGAAGACAGTAGGACAAGATGGAGACAGTAGGACAAGATGGAGACAGTAGGGCAGGATGGAGACAGTAGGACAAGATGGAGACAGTAGGACAAGATGGAGACAGTAGGGCAGGATGGAGACAGTAGGACAAGATGGAGACAGTAGGGCAAGATGGAGACAGTAGGGCAAGATGGAGTCAGTAGGACAAGATGGAGACAGTAGGACAAGATGGAGACAGTAGGGCAGGATGGAGACAGTAGGACAAGATGGAGACAGTAGGGCAAGATGGAGACAGTAGGGCAGGATGGAGACAGTAGGGCAAGATGGAGACAGCAGGACAAGATGGAGACAGTAGGGCAGGATGGAGACAGCAGGGCAAGATGAAGACAGTGGCTTAGATGGGGACTGTAGGGCAAGATGGAGACAGAAGGGCAAGATGGAGACAGTAGGGCAAGATGGAGACAGTAGGGCAAGATGGAGACAGTAGGGCAAGATGGAGACAGTAGGACAAGATGGAGACAGTAGGGCAAGATGGAGACAGTAGGGCAGGATGGAGACAGTAGGGCAAGATGGAGACAGCAGGACAAGATGGAGACAGTAGGGCAGGATGGAGACAGTAGGGCAAGATGAAGACAGTGGCTTAGATGGGGACTGTAGGGCAAGATGGAGACAGAAGGGCAAGATGGAGACAGTAGGGCAAGATGGAGACAGTAGGGCAAGATGGAGACAGTAGGCAAGATGGAGACAGTACGGAAAGATGGAGACAGTAGGACAAGATGGAGACAGTAGGGCAAGATGGAGACAGTAGGGCAGGATGGAGACAGTAGGACAAGATGGAGACAATAGGGCAAGATGGAGACAGTAGGACAAGATGGAGACAGTAGGGCAGGATGGCGACAGTAGGGCAAGATGGAGACAGTAGGGCAGAATGGAGACAGTAGGACAAGATGGAGACAGTAGGGCAGGATAGAGACAGTAGGGCAAGGTAGTGACAGTGGGTTAAGATGGAAACAGCAAGTCAACCCCAAAAATAATTTTTTGCCCAATAAAAGAAAACTTAATTCTAAGCAACTTTGCAATATACACTCATTATATATTTGTGATGGTTTTTAGTTATTTGTATATATAACATACAATAAATATTCTTTTATTAGGCAAAAATTTTTTTTGGGGGTTGACACATCCTATAAGACTGTTGGTCTAATGGGAGTGAGAACCTACACAGATTCAGCTTTGGTCTGGGCCCCACTAAGACTGAAGATGGTCGATGCCTCTGTGACTGGGTCTCTAGCCCTTTGGCCTCCCATAGAACTGGGCCGATATGGGCCGACAAATGCCTCCCACTCAGCCCCTCCAGACATCTATGGGACATCCCGTGGGGCAAGGACTGCACCAAATGTCCATGCAGCTTGTTTCTCAGTGATCTGATTGGGCTTTGCTTGATTGTGGCCAAATCAGGCAGCAATCCTCATGTTTGATGGCCTAGCCAATCGCAGATCTCCATGTGTATGCAGTGATGTATCTACATTGCACCGGCACCCCTTCCCCTGCAACAAATCAGGGGGGCACACACCCCACAAACACCACCCCAGTCCCCTTTCCCTACCACCCCCAGGGGGGCAGCAAGGTCTGGAAATTCAATCAGTGATTCAAATCATTTATTTGTAGTGCCATCTTGTGGCCAGCTTCATAATGACAGGAGGCTATGGACAGGTTAGTGTTCAGATTGATAAACCCATTTCCTTCACATTCATATTATAACCCAAGGGGGTCAATAGGAAAGTGCACAGGGCAGTTACTGATACAGTGGAACAAGCTATAAATAAATCAACCAAAGAATCATAATAAGATGGAATGACCCTGGGGCCCAGTTCATAATCACTAAGGGATGTTTAATGGGAAATAAATAAGCATATGGAGGCAATGGGACTGATTATTAAGGTGGGGATAAAGGACAAACCTTCCCTTGTTTCCTCCAGTTCTTTTTTTGGGGATTGGTTTCCCTGACTAAAGCAGGGCTGCCTTATACAGGGAATAAAATAAATGCAATTATACAAATACCATACTCCCCATGCCCGCAGTCCCTGTTTCCTCATAGATTCAGGCAGGTTATTTGGCTCCTAAACCTTCAGTGTTTTTGCCCATGTTTATTAGAGTGTAAACTCCTCTGGGGCAACAATAAAGTGAGGAAAGTAATAAAACTGGGGAAATGGTCAGAATTGTTTTGGGCAATGCCCATGGCTGCCACTGGGGGAGCTCCAGCTACATACACATTTCCTATTACTAGAAAGCCATATATAATTACTAGTAACTTCCTCTAGAGGTGGCCGTACACAGTAAGGTTCACTTGTTTGGGCGAAGTTGCAAAAAAGCGAATCTTTCCCCCAATCTTGGGTGGGTGATATTGTGCTAATGCCTTGGGCCAAACCATCACATTACAATGAAAGGGGTACAAGAAGTGAGAGCGAGGATCACCTCAATCCAACAGAAAAATGAAGCTTTTCTGATTGACATCTGGCTGACCAGATATCGGTTGGGGGGGGCTGCAGAGGGGCCTATACACGGGCAGATAAGCTGCCAAATTGGTTCTGAATCAGTGGCCCTGCATCATGATAAGGTTTCTCCTGTTTGATCTAACAGTTCAGTATATTACATGTTCAACCGGAGTAGAGTTGAGTTTAGGTGTCTATGGCAAATGTAACAAACAGGTTATATTGGCACTATTTGTACCCTGATGTCCCCATACGATCCCTGCCCAGCAAGTATGCCCAAGATACCCGGGCAGTGCTGCTGTGTTCCTTAATAATACATACAAATATTTGGATATTTTATCCAAAGGTTAAACCTTGTTTGTGAATGTAGGAAGAGCAAGTAGAACAGGTACAGTGGGGGGGGGGGGCGGACGGTAAAACAGCAAAAAAAAAAAATTCCTTTTGACCTGTAGTGCAATTGTAGTGCATTCAAAGTGGAACACAAAAGACAGACTGGTCAGAATCCAGTTGCAGCCGGCGGCAGGGAGCGATGTGAATGCAGAGTGGAAGCAAATTAAATTTATATATCACTTTTAATTTTGCTGATAGTTGAGCGACTCTGCAGCTCACAATGGGACCAGAGTGAGTGCGTGGAAATTAGAAGTCACATGACCTGGTGACAGCACCTGGGGGGGAAAAGTTAAAAAGGCTTAGGGGGGCAGGGCTATAAATACAGTATACACTGTGGGAAGTGGGGCAGGGACAGAGAGCAGTCCAAGCGTTGGAGGGAAAGGATCGCTCACAGTAGCCATGGTGCTGCACAAAGACTCCTGCGTTGAGCTGAATGATGGGCACAAAATGCCAGTGCTTGGGTTTGGCACCTACGCCCCAGAGAAGGTAAGTGCTCCCTGTTGGTAGGAACACCTTCTGTGCTGTCTGGTAGGTCTGATGGCCAAATATCTTGGGTGGGTCACAACTGTCCAGCTGTTCCTATACCACAATTCCCAGAATTCCTTGACGGCTGGGGTTGTACCGGGCCGGCATGACACCAGTCCTCGTGGCCCCCGCTGACCCACCTGCAACAACTGCTGCTCCCTGTTGTTATAAGGTGCGAAAGTGGGGAGGAAGGGGCTGGTGCTGGGTGGGCGGACGGGGGCACCGGGGTAGAAACCCTAAGCAACTAATGCCATTATTTGGTGCCGCATACTAGAGCTGGGTAAAGTAGTATTTGTGCCCTGGTGATACTGCTCGATCCGGTACCCCCTCCATTACTCACCCCTATAGGTCCAGCCTTGCTGCACCAGGTCGTGATGCCGACTCAACTCTAAAACTGTGTGCCAAAAAGCTACTTAATGGATGCCATGCCCTGACATATCAAGTACACAGAGGCCCAAACAGCTCCCCACAGACCTAATAAATAGTGACTGTCTATGGCAGGGGTGGGCAAACTACGGCCCGCGGGCCACGTCCAGCTCGTTGGTCCTTCTTAATCTGGCCCGCCGACTCCGCAAGTCTCATCACGCGACTGGACTGACAAGCGTAAACGGCGTAACCCGTCTGTAAGTCAATGTGGCCCCCGAGTCAAAAAGTTTGCCCACCCCATTTCTATGGCACCTTACAGCAGCCCCTCTGGCGCTTGCCAGAAACCCACAGATTGCCAGTTTGCAATTAGACTGGTACTGTGGGGGGAAATGGGGATTTGCTTTGGTTATACCCTGGCAGTGCCCGGTATTATGCCCCATAACTCTTTCAACTCCCCAAGTGTAATGGTAGAAGAGCTGGGGAAGACCACAGTCTAACTGTCCAAGCAATTCTACAGCATTGTGACTGTGGGGCGTCTGGGGGGAACCGTTGCCCCCCTGGCAATTGCCCCAGGTTAGCTCTGCAACTGCTGATTTCTTTATACAGGTATGGGATCCCTTATACGGAAACCAGTTATCCGGAAGCTCCGAATTACGGAAAGCCTGTCTCCATAGACTCCATTTTAATCAAATAATTCAGAATTTTAAAACTGATTTCCTTTTTCTCTGTAATAATAAAACAGTACCTGTACTTGATCCCAACTAAGATATAATTACCCCTTATTGGGGGCAGAACAGCCCTATTGGGTTTATTTAATGGTTAAATGATTCCCTTTTCTCTGTAATAATAAAACAGTACCTGTACTTGATCCCAACTAAGATATAATTACCCCTTATTGGGGGCAGAACAGCCCTATTGGGTTTATTTAATGGTTAAATGATTCCCTTTTCTCTGTAATAATAAACCAGTACCTGTACTTGATCCCAACTAAGATATAATTACCCCTATTTGGGGGGGCAGAAACAGCCCTATTGGGGTTTATTTAATGGTTAAATGATTCCCTTTTCTCTGTAATAATATCCAGTACCTGTACTTGATCCCAACTAAGAATATAATTACCCCTTATTGGGGCAGAACAGTCCCTATTGGGTTTATTTAATGGTTAAATGATTCCCTTTTCTCTGTAATAATAACCAGTAACCTGTACTTGATCCCAACTAAGATATAATTACCCCTTATTGGGGGCAGAACAGCCCTATTGGGTTTATTTAATGGTTAAATGATTCCCTTTTCTCTGTAATAATTAAAACAGTACCTGTACTTGATCCCACTAAGATATAATGACCCCTTATTGGGGGCAGAACAGCCCTATTGGGTTTATTTTAATGGTTAAATGATTCCTTTTCTCTGTAATAATAAACCAGTACCTGTACTTGATCCCAACCTAAGATATAATTACCCCTTATTGGGGGCAGAACAGCCCTATTGGGTTTATTTAATGGTAAATGATTCCCTTTTCTCTGTAATAATAAAACAGTACCTGTACTTGATCCCAACTAAGATATAATTACCCCTTATTGGGGCAGAACAGCCCTATTGGGTTTATTTAATGGTTTATTGATTTTTTAGTAGGCTTATGGTATGGAGACCCAAATTACGGAAAGACCCCTTATCTGGAATACCCTTGGTCCCAAGCATTCTGGATAATGGGTCCTATACCTGTACCTCCAATACTTGTCGCATTTTTTTTATTTTGGGAACTGACCGGCCACATGATAGTGGGGAGTAGGGAGAAATGTATGAGCCCAAAAATCCATAACTGCCCCCCTTTTGCAGGCCCCCCTGTGCCGCTGCTGGCATGTGTATAAGTGGCCATTATGTGGGGGTGCACCAAGGAATCCCGTCCAAATCCGTCCAAGGGGTCCCCACTTATTAGCCAACTGCTCACCTTGGCGCTGTGATGTAAAATGGGCCCCCAACAGGTACCAGAAGGCCCTGGGCAAAATGTAATTAGTGGGCCCCCACTGCCCCAAACATTTGTGATAGAATAACCCTGAAGTTCAATATTGTAAGGCAGACGATGAAGAAATGGTCTGCACCTACTGAAGTAGACGTGGCCCCCAGGGTCCCCTGGGAGCAGAAAAATGACAAAATATAACCATCATGTAGAGCTCTTCCAGTTGATTAAATAAAGTTATCCCAGATAATAGATGTGCTAGTGGGCCCCCCTATCCTGCTAATGCCCCTTTTGCCCCATTTTTTAAAATCGTCCCAGCCCCCAATGAAAAAATGTCCCTTGAATACAAGTTCATGCCCCTTATCCACCAAGACCAATCCCCAATTATGCCCAAACTCCTCCCACGATACTCCCAAGCTCAGCCCACACAAGCCTGCAGTACCTCCCATAACCCCCCACCCCTTTCCCCACGATGACAACCCCTATCTGAACTATCTCATTCTGTATGGAAAGGTAGGTGTTTTTGTGTATATCCCTCCCCATAAGTCTCTGGTGTTCCTAGGTCAGTCTTAAATTTTCTAGTGTTCTAGGCCAGTCTGTAAGGAAAACTATACCCCCCAGAATGAATACGTAACCAACAGACAGTTTATATTGTGTTAAGTGGCCTATTAAAGAAATCTCCCCAAACTGGAATATATATATCAGTAAATATTGCCCTTTTACACCCTTTCCCTTGAGCCGCCATTTCCTCAGAGATCAGCTGACAGGAAGTGATGCAGCTCTAACTGTAACAGGAAGTAGTGTGGGAAGCAAAAGGCAGAACTCTGCCCATTCATTGGCTGATGGGGCCCTAGCATGTATGTGTGCCTTGGCTTGTTTGTGTGCACTGAGACTCCTTTCGATCCCAGGGGGCGGCCCCTTAAAGGAACAGTAACACCAAAAATGAAAGAGCTTTAAGTAATAAAAATATAATGCACTGTTGCCCTGCACTGGTAAAACTGGTGTGTTTGCTACAGTAACACTACTATAATTTATATAATAAGCTGCTGTGTAGCCACGGGGGCAAGCCATTCAAGCTGGAAAAAGAAGAAAAGGCACAGGTTACATAGCAGATAACAGACAAGCTCTGTAGAATACAATGGTGTTTTATCTGTTATCTGCTATTGTCCTGTGCCTTTTTCTCCTTTAAATGGCTGCCTCCATGGCTACACAGCAGCTTATTTATATAAATTATAGTAGACTTTCTGAAGTAAACACACAACTTTTACCAGATGCAGCAGCACATTATATTTTAGTTACTTTTATACACTTTCATTTTTGGTGTTACTGTTCCTTTAAACTCTCAAAATGGCAATTTTCTATTACCCAATAGCACATACTACTAAAAAGTATATTTTTTATGAAAATGGTTTATTTGGATGAAGCAGGGTTTTACAGCTTTCATATGCAATATACTTTTATAGAGACCTACAAGTGCTTCTAGATCACTCTTAAAGTCTCAAGTGTTCTAGGTCAGTCTTCCTATTGATAGGCAGCTCTTTTCCTGTTTGCCAGTTCTACTTCTAAACTATCCTAATAACCAACGAATGGCCCAGAGTCCTGCCATACACATTTCATACAGACCAAGGGACTCAGAAGATCATTGGGACGGGATGGGGGTGAATTTGTGAATGTGCCACATCCATATAAATATGTACAGCCCCAACTGACCCCCCCCTTTGATCATATAGATGATTTTCCCCCTCTACGCTAATTGGCTAGTGACAGAGGAATGACAGGGGTATGCTGGGGAGCTTTCACTGTTTATCTATGTATTATAATGTTATTTTATCCTCAGTTCCCCAAGAGCTTGGCCAGAAGAAGGCACCAAAGTGGCCATTGACGTTGGATACCCCATATTTGACTGCGCGTTTATCTATGGGGAATGAGGTGGAAGGTTGGACGGGCGATCAAGGCAAAGATTGCGGATGTACTGTGAAGAGGGGAGACGTGTTCTACACTGGGAAGGTAACCAAGAAACTCACCATGATAACTGGGTGGGAATGGGCAAGCAGGAAACCGATTGTCAATTTGACCAGAGAAATATATATAGGGGAGAAGTAAATACATCCTGAGATCTGATTAAAATGAAAGGTTGGTCATGTCCGAGAGCAGTGGCGCTGTTCTGCTGCAGTCAAATGGGAATCGGTTCCTATTTGAGAGGTGAGATGTGAACTGCAAGGGACAAAAGCTATTTAGTAGCATCCGGCACCTTCTATAACATCTGAATGAAAGCATCTCCCAGACATAATGGAGCCCTTATTTCAAGTGGCCGCCTAAAGCAGCGGCTTAATAACAGGCTTTGCTTTTTGCGTGTTGCCCGTCCTTGGTTAATGAGGCCTGATACTTGGGGTACACTCAGGGTTGGACTGGGGCCAGTGGGACACTGGAAAAAAACCCGGTGGGGTCCTGCTGACCCAGAACAGATCCCTGCTAGGAAGTGCTCCACCCTAAGATCCTCCCTGCCCCAATGGGTGCCCAGGTAAGTGTGAAAGTGGGGGCCCATGAGATGGCCCGCATACCCAGTCTGACCCCTGGGCACACTGGAAGGGGGCGGCCGGTCATCCCATTTCCAAATAGAATTCCAACAAGCCCCTGTAAAATCCAACCTAGATCTTAACTTGGAGACTTTCCATTTTACTCATCAGCTCTGGTCCACGTCCATACCCCCGAGAGGGTCCGTCAGCCCCTGGAGAAATCTCTGACAGATCTGCAGTTGGATTACATGGATCTCTTCATCATCCATAATCCGGTGGAGTTCAAGGTGAGTCTAATAATGTGCCACCATGTAAAGAGCCATCAGAGAATTGTAGTCCCGCCCATTGCTTGAGTCACAGACTCCCTGCCCCTCCCTTTGTAGGATTTCATTAGCAGTTTTGTCCCACCCACTACTTGAGCCTAACAGGTTGCTAGGGTCAGTTAATCCAATCAGTTCAGAATAATAATTTTAATTATATTCTTTTTTTTGTTAATGTTTAAGCCTGGAGATGACCCTTGCCATTGATGAAAATGGGAAACCTATTTTCCATAAACTACGTTGATCTTAGAGACACATGGAAGGTAGGGGCTGTTCCTGGGGGGGGTTCTCTGGCTTGTCTGGGGCATCAGGAAAGGGTGGAGACCGAATACGGAGTATGGGGCAATAACAAGTCATTTATAGAGTGATTTTGTTCCCATCAGGCTCTGGAAAAGTGCAAAGACGCAGGCTGGTCAGATCGATCGGGGGTGTCCAATTTTAACCACAAGCAGCTGGAGGCTGATCCTCAATATGCCTGGCTGAAATATAAACCCGTCTGTAACCAGGTAAATCTGCTCAGTTGTTTTAATCTCATTAATAAGCACATGGGGGTGGAGCACCAGTAAAAATCCAGAACCCTCTGTCTCCGCCACTGCAGGTGGAATGTCACATTTACCTGATCAGAGCAAAACTGCTGGAGTTCTGCAAGTCCAAGGACATCGTTCTGGTGGCATATGTGTATTGGGGTCCAGCAGGGAGGAGAACTGGTAAAACTTTAATAGTGTCTTTTATCAAATAAACGTACGGCAGATATGAGAAGTGAGCTGTTTTCTGGCAGTGAAAATGCCCCTGGTGTGGGGGAAACAAAGGAAAAGAGACAGAATTAGGATCTCGCCCTCCCTTTCCATTTCAGGGTAGATCAGAGCACTCCTGTACTCTTGGAAAACCCATACTGGGCGCCATTGCTAAGAAGCACAATCGGACCCCCGCTCATGTCGCAATGCGGTACCTGCTCCAATGAGGAGTCGTCGTCCTTGCAAAGAGCTTCACTCCAGCCAGGATCAAGGAAAATTTCAAGGTATTTCAACATGCTAAAATGTAAATGCTCCAAACAAATTCACATAAAATTGCTCTTCTGAGCATTTTTCCAATTTACATTTATTAACTAGTTTTCACAATATCAGCAGTTTTTTAAACTGTTAATATAATGAACAACGGCACCAGCTGCTGCCCAGTTCTGCCAACAAGCTACAGCCGGCTGAAAATGAATTTCCTGAATAAAATGTCTTGTGACTGTCACATGACTTTTCTCCGCTAACTTGTAGCCCATTACATAGTTACATAGTTACATAGGGTTGAAAAAAGACCAGTGTCCATCAAGTTCAACCCATCCAAGTAAACCCAGCACACCTAACCCACACCTACCAATCTATACACTCACATACATACACTATATATACAACCACTAGTACTAACTGTAGATATTAGTATCACAATAGCCTTGGATATTCTGATTGATCAAGAACTCATCCAGGCCCCTCTTAAAGGCATTAACAGAATCTGCCATTACCACATCACTAGGAAGGGCATTCCCCAACCTCACTGCCCTCCCGTGAAAACCCCCTACGCTGCTTCAAATGGAAGCTCCTTTCCTCTAATCTAAAGGGGTGACCTCTGGTGCGCTGATTGTTTTTATGGGAAAAAAGAACATCCCCCAACTGCCTATAATCCCCTCTAATGTACTTGTACAGAGTAATCATGTCCCCTCGCAAGCGCCTCTTTTCCAGAGAAAACAACCCCAACCTGACAGTCTAACCTCATAGTTTAAATCTTCCATCCCCTTAACCAGTTTAGTTGCAGTCTCTGCACTCTCTCCAGCTCATTAATATCCTTCTTAAGGACTGGAGCCCAAAACTGCACTGCATACTCAAGGTGAGGCCTTACCAGGGACCTATAAAGGGGCAAAATTATGTTCTCATCCCTTGAGTCAATGCCCTTTTTTATACAAGACAGCACTTTATTTGCTTAGTAGCCACAGAATGACACTGCCTGGCATTAGACAACTTGTTATCAACAAAAAACCCTAGATCCTTCTCCATTAAGGAAACCCCCAACACACTACCATTCAGTAGATAGTTTGCGTTTATATTATTTCTACCAAAGTGCATAACTTTGCACTTATCAACATTGAACCTCATTTTCCAGTTTGCTGCCCAGTTATCTAATTTTGTCAAATCGCTCTGCAAAGCAGCAGCATCCTGCATGGAACTTATAGTTTTGCACAATTTAGTGTCATCAGCAAAAATAGAAACAGTACTGTCTATGCCCACCTCCAGGTCATTAATAAACAAGTTAAAAAGCAAAGGCCCAAGGACTGACCCCTGCGGTACCCACTAACCACACTGGTCCAATTAGAAAATTTCCATTTACAACCACTCTTTGTAATCTATCCTTCAGCCAGTTCTCTATCCAATTACAAATATTATGTTCTAGGCCAATATTCCTTAATTTGATCATTAACCTTCTGTGAGGTACTGTATCAAACGCTTTAGCAAAGTCCAAGTAGATGACATCAACTGCCATTCCAGCATCGAGGTTCCTGCTCACCTCCTCATAAAAGGCGACTAAATTAGTCTGGCAAGATCTGTTACGCATAAAACCATGCTGGCACAAACTAATAGTATTGTGAACTGCAATGTATTCAAGTACCCTATCCCTTATTACCCCTTCCAAAAGTTTTCCTACTACTGATGTCAGACTAACAGGCCTATAGTTTTCAGGCTGAGAACGGGATCCCTTTTTAAATAACGGCACCACATTAGCAATCCGCCAGTCTCTCGGCACCATGCCAGACCTCAATGAATCCTGAAAAATTAAGTGAAGAGGTTTGGCAATCACAGCGCTCAGCTCATTTTACCTGGGATGAATCCCATCCGGCCCTGGACCTTTGTTTACCTTTACATGTTCAAGTCTCTTTTGAATTTCCTCCGAGTGACCCATGCGTCAGTAGCTAAATTACTAGAACTGGGCATATTACAAGGGAAGCCTTCATTATCTGGCTCCTCAGATGTATAGACAGATGAAAAATAAGAGTTCAAAATTTCTGCTTTTTCCCCGTTCTCATCAACCAACTTAACCCCCCGTGATAATAAAGTTCCCACCCCTTCTTGCTTAATTTTTTTACTATTCACATAATTAAAAAATAATTTAGGATTCTTTTTACTCCTAGCTGCAATATCCCTTTCCATTTCTATTTTAGCTTGCTGATAGCTTTTTTGCTGCTTTATTTGCTTCCTTTACCTGATGAAAGTTTCCGCTGTCCCAGCTAACTTGAATGCCCTAAAAGCACGTTTTTTCTTACCAACCTCGACAATAACACTTTTATTCAGCCATAAAGGTTTTGCTTTGCGATGCCTCTCCTTGCTTACAAGGGGATATACTGTTTGTGTATACCTACAAAGCAATGTTTTAAAGATGTTCCATTTTCCTTCTGTGTCTAACCCATGAAAAGCCTTTCCCAGTTGACACATTGCAGAGATGCCCTTATACTGGCAAAGTCTGCACGTCTAAAATTGAGCGTATTAGTTACTCCCTTATAGAGGTGTCTCTGTAGCATTATCTCAAAGGACCATGTTGTGATCACTGTTCCCCAAATGCTCACCCACACAAATGTTAGAGATGAGTTCATTATTATTAGAAATCACCAGGTCCAAAATAGCGTCATTCCTAGTGGGTTCTTGAACTGCCTGAAAAAAAGTTGTCATTTAGCATATTTACAAACCTACTAGCTTTTTCTGACTTAGCCACCCCATTACTCCAGTCAATGTCCGGATAATTAAAGTCCCCCATAATAACAACGTGACCTATTTTGAAGCCTCCTCCATTTGCAAAATAGCTGGGCCTCATCCCCCTCATCTATACGGGGTGGTTTATAGCATACACCAATGATCATTTTCTTTGTGACCTTCAGCCCTTGTAGCCCATTGTCTGAAATAACCAGCAGGTGGCATCGTTGTTTGGAATGTATTATTATTATTCTTTTCATAGAAGCCCGAGTAGGTTCTTCTGCAGTAAAGCCAGCGCAAAGTGTCATAAAATTGCAATGCTCTTAAGGCGGCCATACATGGGCCGATTGTAACTGCCGATATGGGTCCCTTAGACCGATTCGGCTTAGCGCGCCATGTAGGGGAAACAACGACTGACCTGCCTGACCAATACCTGGCCTGAAATCGGGCAGATGTCAATCGGGCAGGTTAAAAAATTCAGCCAAATTGGAGACCGCATTGGCTCGTTGATGTGAACCCAAACCGACTGCGCCTATTCCAGTTGTTATAATTCGATCCTTTGGCCCAAGGGCCAAACGACTGAATTATCCTGAATTCACCCGATATCGCCCACCCGTAGGTGGGATATTCGGGAGAAGATCAGCTCGCTTGGCGACATCACCAGGTGAGCGGATCATTACGTGTAAGGCCACGTGTACGTGTAAGTTCCCATAAAACCCCAGGACAGTGGCCAAATGTGTCAAAGAGTTTCTTCTGTCCCAACCTCGTCCAAGAGCTAGGGTGGGCACCTTTATCCCGACCAAAAAGCATGAAGGAGGTAAGGGTCTTCAGGCTTCAGGAAACCCCTTTATCCTTCCCCCTCCAGTCTGAAGACTTATAAGGAGTCTGGAACTAATGGACCTTTGAAGAAGTCCCGAAAACAATTGCACCCACAGAGAGCCTAATGGCCACACATCTGCCCCCCTAGATCAGTGCAGGCCTGAAGGTATTGCACCCTCTCCATAAAGTGCACTTTACTTCAATGGCAATCCTGCCTGCTATCTACTGCCCCTAGAGGAACTAGATAGCAGGTAATGGTAAACAACAATTTTGATTGTTTATGGGGTGCAAGAAATACTCCCCATTGGCTGCAGGTTGCTCGTTGGTTTGTACAAGTGTGTATGAGTGTGTATGGTGTGTGTATGAGTGTGTATGGGTGTGTGTATGGTGTATATGTGTGTATGGGTGTGTATGGGTGTGCATGGGTGTGTGTGGGTGTGTATATCTGTGTGGGTGTGTATATGTGTGTATGGTGTGTGTATATATGTGTATGGGTGTGTATATGTGTGTATGAGTGTGTATATGTGTGTATGGGTGTGTATATGTGTGTATGGGTGTGTATATGTGTGTATGAGTGTGTATGTGTGTGTATTGTGTGTATGTATGTGTGTATGAGTGTGTATGGTGTGTGTATGTGTGTATATGTGTGTGTGTATGTGTGTGTATGTGTGTGTATGGGTGTGTATATGTTGTGTATGGGTGTGTATGTATGGGTGTGTTAGTGTGTATATGTGTGTATGGGTGTGATATGTATGAGTGTGGGTGTGTATAGTGTGTATGTGTGTGTATGTATGTATGTTATGTGTGTATGTGTGTATATGTGTGTATATGTGTGTGTATA